>NC_141090.1:44118598-44128598 GCF_041138505.1 Cibotium barometz
AGTGTAGCAAATTAACAGGAGTTTAAAATTATTGAAAGTAAATCAAGAGTTAGCAAGGTGTCAAAGGTTAATCAAGGTTTATAACTGGCCCAAGTCAAGGAAAATAACCAAGCTTAATAAATAAACAGATGACCACATTGTGTCTACTCTAAGAACAAGTTAATACCACGAGCCTAGGGACACAAGAAACATCAGAGTTACAGGAGCCTTTTGCCTTTATTTTTTTTTAATTGCACGTGACAATTTTTACACACAATGGCGACCTTCCTAAGGCAAAACTAACATCGATCCTGGTACCATGTTTAACACAAAGCATTCTCAAGAATCTATTAGTTCACCTTAGGCAAGGCTACCCCCTACCAACCAAGGCATCGGTCTGGAGTAGAATACTCCTCGCCTACCAAGTATCAATAAGGCGATAGGCCAACATTAAAGCACATCATAGACCTGATTGCCATTTATTGTAGGCTTTTTTTTTAATAAATCTATTTCTTTTGATCTTCGCTCCTGAACTATAATTTGTCTTGCATCCTTTCAACAAAGGGGTAAAAGCTATGTCCTAGAGGTCAACACACACATGGCCAGGTGTCAAACATTAAGATGGTTTGACCCTAGACCTAAGACAATCGTATTCCAAGGTTAACTAAAGACATCATGCATTCTCAGGAATATATCCAATAAGGTTAAGCTCATTAATGATTTACACTAGCATGTCAAGCAACTTCAAAAACTAAGTAGTATATTGACAATTTCCATGTGGTCATGCATTATAGTTCAAGCAATTAATTGAACAAAAAAAACAAAAGAGAGTGGGTATGGGAGAATTCCACCTGTATTTTGGAGATCTCCTTGATGCGATGAGAGAATTGCCCACAATTTGATGAGATATTTATGTATGAGCGTTGCTGTTATCTCAGGACTTGAAAGCGAACCCACCTCAAACTTTTTAACCTGTACAATCAACTAACAAGCACTATACATCGAGAGGAACATCAGTGTGAAAAATTAACGGCTCGTTTAAGGAATCCAAACTAAAAAAAATTGAAAACACTAACCTACCTACCAGTCACCACACTACTACTGAGGATATGGTAAGAGGATGTTGTAGAGTCCTGGCTCTAGCCCTAAGGCTAAGCCTCTATCCGCATCATCCAAATAAATAAAGTCAACCTCAGTAGTACCATGAGTTTCATTCGTCCATTCATCATTGTCAGATATTCCCTTTTCATTTTTCCATCCACATAAACTCATCAAAAATGTAACCATGCGAGGATAGTCATCTTGTGGAAAAGGAAAGAATTGGGCTATCAGGGATATTTCCTCTATGGAGTAGGGGTCAATCATGGTCAATAGGTGAATTAACCATTCTAATTCCTCAACATTTTCCTCTCTGGCTAGTGCATCTATATGATCCCATTCAGTTTCAATTATAGGATAGCACATGTGGAATATCTGAGAGAGGTACAGATGATACCTCTCACCAAAGGTAGGAGTGGATGAAGTGTATAATGATCAGGCATCTGCCATATCTGTAAACACAGATATAGCATCAGTAGGTTTATGACAGGTCAATCTAGTTCTTGATTGTATACGGATATTTCTCTTGTTTCTGTGCTCTTGCTCTTTTTACTATTTTTTGTTTTTCTTTTCTTTGTTTTTTTTTTAAAATGTATGAAGCTATATATATACATCCCCTTGAATTTGGCAATTACATGGTCAGGGGAGAAGGTTAAGGAGGAAGCATTAGAATGTCGAGCGTGAGTACATGCTCCCCCTTTCCTTGGGTAGATCATATTATTTGCAATGATGTTGCAGCCTCTTGGAACCAATTTGTCCAGCGGGTCATAGGTTGTGATGTGGGCAGATAGCTTTTTATGACCCTTGTGGCCACATCCAATATGGTAGTGTACGGTCCCATTGACGAATGGAGGAAATGGTTTCCGACGATACTATTACAAGGGGAGACATACACTCATCGGTTTTTTGTTGGGTGTTGGCAAGAGTAGGTGTAGAGCATGTAGAAACTTCTATATGAGTGTGTGCCTGGCATGAGGAGCTAGAAGCTTCATGTGGCTCCCCCCTTCCTGAGCTAGGTGGTAATGATCGATATCGTTTGGGAATCCAAACTAACTCTGGAAGAAGTGGTGCGGAGCACTCTATTACCTTTCCCTTACCATGGTCTTGAATTGTCATTGGGGTGGCAACAATTGGTTTGCAAGGTTTTACAGGTGATGTAGAGGGATTCAGCTTATGTTTAGGGACCCAAATATGGTCATTCCCCTCAGAGTACCCTTGGGCTACTAATAATTTTTTAGGGATCCATCGCGATGTTACATTGCCCTTTCTCGGGTGGGTTGCTGCTTTCCTTTTACGAGGCTTCTTGGTGGCTGAACGAGATTGAGCAGGGGAAGTAGCTGTTAATGAAGCTTTGGGGACCCATTTGTATGTACTCTTTGGCATAGTAAGCAAAGCTTTAGGGACCACCTTGCCTGTTTCCACTCTTGGCGTTGAAGCGTTAGAGGGGTGGCCAACAATCGAAGATGGTTTTGTCAGTGGACTTTGTGATTTTTCATTATCTAATATTTGAGTGGATGACTTAGGTGCGGGATTTTGAGCGGTCCGACCTAGTGTTGGTTCTTGCATTGTGACTTGTCTGGTTGCCCAATCAATATTGCACTTGGTGGCCATCATCCATTTGCGCCCTAAGATTACAGTCCCTTCCATGGTACCAGCAGGCATAACCAAAAAGCTTTGAATTATGGTCCCCTTGTCATAAGCAACCGGAGTGTGTAGAATTCCTGAGACAGGGGTTTTCTTCTTGTTGATTCCTTGAACTTGGATAGCGCTCTTGGATAAAGGTGGTTTTCCAAGTTGACACCACACGCCATATGATAGCAAATTGTGTTGAGCTCCTGTATCCAAAATGCATTATACAGCACCTCCCCGTAAGGACTCTGTAACTCAATTGGGTATCTTAGAGGCGGGTCAAATTCCAGTGAATCCTCGTCTGCCTCCTCGAAAAATGCTTGTGTAATCCCCAAGTTGGCTTCTCGTTGGCGCCTAGCACGCTGTTGACGTCCTTTGGCTTCAACTCTCGCTTGTATTTTCTTAAGCTCAGCTTGTTCTTTAGCTGCCTTCTTTTGATGGATTGCATATAACTCCTCTTGGCTTAGGGGGTCATAGTATCTTTTGAATTTACTCCCATTAAGGAATCCAATGGTTTCAACTCCGTCGAGAGTCTCCACTCTGATGGTACCTTGCGAGGTAATTTCACATACTCTATACGGTCCCTTACCAGCATATTTGAGCTTCTTCTTTTCGTTTCGCACTCCATACATTAGGACTTTATCCCCAACCTTGATGTCCTTGTCCTTTAGATGGCGATCAAACCATTTTTTCCTTCTATCCTTCTCCACAAGGACATTGTACACAGCCAATTGTCTTTCTTCGTTTAGCCGCTCAAGGATATATAGACGCTCTACTAAGGGGTTACCATTCCAACCCTCTTGAGTAGCAACACGAAGACTAGGAATGACAAATTCCCACGGCATGACTGCTTCTTGGCCATATACCATTTTGAATGGTGTGCAATTAATAGCCACTTTGTACGCAGTACGATAGGCCCATAAAGCTGTTGTAAGCTTTAGATCCCAATCCGTGCGATGAGCTTCAACTGTCTTTGTCAAAACAAAGATTAAGGTCTTGTTGGTGCTCTTGGCTTGGCCATTCGCTTGGGGATAGTAAGGAGTAGATTTATGATGGGATATCATGAAATTTATTGTGAGCTCCTTAATCACTTCATTTATAAAATGCGCACCATTGTCGCTCACAAGTTCAAAAGGACAATCGAAGCGTGTGATTATATTTTCAAAGAGGAACTTGGCTGTTGTCCTCGCATCTGCCTTACGTGTCGCTTTCGCTTCAGCCCATTTGGTCATATAGTCAATGGCCACAATAATATAGCGAGATTGTGTGTTTCGGGCCGCTGGGCTAATTGGACCTACAAAGTCTAAACCCCACTTTTCAAATGGTTGGTTTACTTTGATTGGATGTAGGGGCATCTGATCTTTCCGTTGGGGTTTCTTGTATCGTTGGCATTCATCGCAACCCTTCAGAAAGAGTGATGCATCTTGGAACATAGTGGGCCACCAATACCCTGATTGTAAGATCTTTCGTGCAGTTAAGTCTCCTGAGAAGTGACCACCGGCTACGCCCATATGTGCCTCTTGCAAAATGTATAGATACTCATCCTCTCGGGCACAACGCCTAAGAACGTCATCCTTTCCTCCTTTATAAAGAGTCCCGGCTATCAGGCAATAGGGTTCGCATTCTTTGATTATCTTTCGAGCTAGATCTTTACGAAGCTCCTTGGGTGGAAAGCCATTAACCAAAAAGTTAACAATCTTCTCACTCCATTCAGGCATTGTCTCCACCATGAACAGGGAAGTGTCCGGTAAGTCATCATCAACCCCCGTAGGAGCCTCACCATTAGGTATGCGAGACAAATGATCAGCCATAACATGTTTTTTGCCAGGTCTCACAACAACAGTGAAATCAAACTCAAGAAGAATCAATAGCCATCGTGTGATTCTTCCTGTGGAGCATGGTTTGTTTACCAAATACAACAATGCTTGATGATCCACATAGAAAACAAACTTGGTGGCAAGGAGGTAATAACGAAATTTCCTTACTACATATATCATTGCCAACCCTTCTCGCTCCGTAGTGGTGTAGTTCATCTCGGCATCGTTCAATTGGCAACTGGCAAAGCTAATGGGATAGTCTAGCTTGTGTTCTCCAGGTTGAGTTAACACACACGGAAGAGTAAATCCTAATTAGGCATTCTCAAGATTGGAGCACTCGCCAAGGCCTTCTTTAATAACTCATAGGCACGGTCACATTCTTCGGTCCAAATAAACTCGATGAGAAGCTTATACAATGGTCAAGCTATCTCGGCGAAGAAGAGAATAAACCTTCGATAATAACCAATGTGGCCCATAAAGCGTTGGACTCCCTTGTAGTTGGTGGGTGGTGGTAGTTCCAGAATGACCTTGATTTTACTCTCGTCTGTGGAAATCCCATTTTTGGACACTATATGCGCTAAGATAACTCCGTGTTTAACCCAGAATTGGCATTTGAAAGGATTCAATGAGATGCGATATAATCTACACCTTTCAAATATTTTTCGTAAACACATCAAGTGCTCATCCCAAGAGGAATGAACACAAAGATCATCTAAGAAAGCTTCACAGAAGTCCCTTAGATATTCCTTAAAGGCCGTGTTTATCAATCGTTGGAATGTTGCAGGTGCATTGGTCAAGCCAAAAGCCATGATGCGAAAGGCAAACACTCCAAACTCCGTGATAAATGCTGTTTTAGCTTGGTCCTCGACTGCAATTGTGATCTGATTGTAACCCGAGTACCCATCTAAAAAGCTATATGCCTCCTTGCCTGCCACTCTTTCAAGCACATGTTCAGAATATGGCAGGGGGTAATGATCCCTTCTGGTGGCTGCATTAACCTTTTTGAGATCAACGCACACTCCGAGTTTCCCATTCTTCTTTGGTACGATGATTATCGAAGAAACCCATTCTGAGTGCTCAATAGGGTATATGAATCCACATTTTACAAGCTTTTCAATTTTCTCTTGTACAATCTTTGCGTACTTAGGATTCATTGGGTAGGGACGTTGCTGGACTGGTTTAGCAGTGCTAATCATTGGAATCGTGTGTTGCACCACCGAGGGTGGAACACCCTTCATATCATGATATGTCCAAGCAAATATGTCCTTGAATTCTTTAAGAAGCTTTGTAAGTGCAGCTTCTTCCGCCTTGGTGAGGTCTTGAGCAATAAAAACTGGTTTAGACTCCTCACCCGGATCTGCTAAGTCTATCTCCTTAACTACCGCAGGGCCATCATAGACACCGCTACTCCCATTGGTAGGCGTTCGTTGGGCTTTTGTGTAGACCACTTTACGTTCCCCTGTGGGTGAATGATTTGAAATGCTCGGGTGCGGGGTGTAAGTCTACTGGTTCTTGTTGTGCCCAATTTTTTTCTTTTAATTCCGCCTCCTTTTGTTGTTGAGCCAACTCTTGGTTTTGCTGCCTTCTTGCAGTACGACTTAGTTTTGGCTTCTCTTCGATTTCTAATTGGGCGACGTCATGAGGTTGCGGAATACACCACATGACACTTTGGAGGTATTGTCCCCAATTATCCGCTATCTTCCGCCGATGAGCGTCAATGGCTCCTACATAACTAAGCCATTCTGCAGTGGATCTCTCCTTGTTTATTGCAGTTCGTACATTAGCTCGATAGCGTTGGCGCTTTATTCTCGTTTTCTTCTTACCAAGTTTTTGATTTTTGTTTCTATCAGATTCGAACTCACTTGGTCGATCTTCACTTGTGTCCCCCTCACTTTCGGATGAACTGCAAGAAGAGGTCACTGTCCTAGGCCTTGAGCACCTTGCTTCCACATTTGGGTGAATATTTGATTCATTTTTCCCATCAAGCTCAGGGTCAGTTTCTTCTTGAGATTCATACTCAGAGTTACATTGGTCAGAGTCTTCGCTACTTTCAGTGTCGGTGGAGTTTGCCACGTTCTCGCCATCAGGAGTCAAGTGCATAACACCTATCATGTTTATTGGAACTAACGGTGGCCCCTCAGGTGTTACCCAACTTGTGCCTCTATTTCCCCATGTGTCTATGGTTGCCGCTAGGTGTACCCAATCCATGTTATCCGACTCAGTCATACTCGGTAGGACATCCATGTAAGGAGAATCCTTCCCCTCAGGTGTTACCCAACTTGTGCCTCTATTTCCCCATGTGTCTATGGTTGCCGCTAGGTGTACCCAATCCACGTTATCCGACTCAGTCATACTCGGTAGGACATCCATGTAAGGAGAATCCTTCCCATCATCAGTCTCTTTTTTGCATGTATAGCAATACCTTAATGGGGCGGAGTGAACAGTGGTATTCGATCGATTATCGATGATAACCTTGCTTCCTAAAGGATGTGCACGACCATTCTCAAGATCAACTCGAATGATAGAGTCCTGGAATTGTAGGTAGACATGGTTTTTCGACCAGTCATGCACCATTTGTGCTTCCCTCATGAAAGGACGTCCTAAGATCATTTGATATGACATAGGATGCTTGGAGAAATCCATTACAATGAAGGTATGTCTTACCTTGTATCCCAGAACCTTGATCTTAAGGTCCCTTAACATTCCAATAGGCTTAGCAATAGTTCCGTTTGCCATCTTAACCACTATGTTTGTTGTGACTTCGAGGTGAGGTCTTCCCATAGATTCCCAACAGTTTTTAGTCACAATGCTCATGCCAACACCACCATCAAGGATTCCCTTTAGAGTTAATCCCTTGGTAGTAATGGGGAGGGTGGCATTAGATTCGTCACCTTCAAAGTACTGCCCCAACTTGTTAACAGGTATTTCAACGACCGAATCTTCATCTAAGTTGTGTTGTAGATCCCAATGTTCCCCTTCATCTTGAAGCGTGTCGGGTCTAACCATATTTGCAAATTGTGGTAGCCCCGCCTTTAGTTCTCCATTGAGAAATGTCCGAAGAGCTAAGAATAGCTCAAGATCTCCGTATAATTTGGATATGATCGTGGTTCTGATTTCAGAGGACATGAAATCCATTAGCTTAGACACATTCAATGGTACTTTTCGAGACATCGCCCCTTGACTAGGGATTGGTGAAGATGGAATCACTTCCTCTTCGATGGGGTCACGCATTCCCTCACTAAACATTCTTTCAAGCAAAAAGGGTGTTTGCCCACTTCCTGATGTCCTATCCTCACTTTCTTCTCGAATGATACTAGGTATAGCTAACGGTTTATGGTTCCTATGAGACTGAACTTGCGTAGGAAACACTGTGTCTGGAATTTTGATTTTTCTCGGATTTGGCTCCAGTTCTCTTTGTGTTTCTTCCACCAAACCCCTTAAGTGTTGCACTTGTTCAATCTCCTCAATTGGGTTTAGTTCCAATCTTTTTCCTGAGGGTTTTTGGCCCATGTGGCTTGTCTTGGTGGGGAGTCTCAGTCAGTTTGGGTGATCGAGAGGGCATTAACTGACTTGGTTGTGGGGCCGAGGAAGTTTCCTTTTGTTTCCCCTTATTTATGTACTCACTTGATTCTCCTCCATTGAGCTCCCGAGTGGGTTCCTCCCTTAAGGTAGTGGCTTTGGTCCCCATGGTTTCTATTGAATCAGAATCATCTTCAGGATCATTCATATACACGGGGTCGTCTCCTGTCCCTATGTTAGTCTTTGAACTGGGTTTGGAGCTCGTGGCATTAAGCGATCTCTTTCGCCGTGTTTTCTTTTTCTTTGCCTGAGCGATTGATGCTGTATCCCTCTCTTCAAGAATGTAGTTTTGATTTTGAAGCATTGATCGTGTAACTACATTCACGGGTACAACGGGTGTGGTTCTTTGTGCTTGGTTGGTGACCTCAACCAAATTCAATGGCGTAATCTTGGGTGCATTAGGATTATGTGGACATTGAGCGATCAAATGATCTATGCCACAACGATTACATGTAAGTACCGGCATTCCCGATGTGCTCCCTTGATTTGGTTGAGTATGAGTAGCGACCTTCTAGGGCACTCTGCTACACGATGTGGTCTCCTCGCCAAGGTATTAAGGTTTTGCCCTCTTGTGGCGAGAGTAGCCGCTTGATATACAGGCTTGACTTGCAGTCCACCACAATCGTAGCATTGAAGAGGTGGTCTCCTCGCCAAGGTATTAAGGTTTTGCCCTCTTGTGGCGAGAGCAGCCGCTTGATATACAGGCTTGACTTGCCCGAGATGATCCTCCATGTAGTACTGGGGAATCATTTCAAACGTATCAATCCTGTATGGAGCAGTGGGGTCTATCTCCTCTTCATAATCCCCACACGCACTATGTGACTCACAACCCATCTGGTTTATTGGGGTAATCCTTGGATGTGGAGGTTGTGGTCCTAGCACTGGCGGTGGTAACGGCATAGACTGGACTACATTCGGATTCCTTGGAACTATGTGCTGTGAGACGGTTGCTCAACAGGTTGTGCAGGCATTAGCGTGGATACACTTGAGGTGTGTTTGACCAGGCTAGTGGTGCCTGATTTGCCAACATTCGCTTAAGTACTAGGCAATCCTTAGATTGATGGGCGTACTTACCACATGCATTGCAATTCCCATTGAATTTGACTCTGAATGTGGGACATTCACTCGTGCTATGTGGTCCTAAGCACACCGAACACCATTGTTGCTCTCTTCTTGGGTACATATGGCTATTCTAGTGGTTCAGGCTCTAGCACCCGACCAGAGCGTAGATGCATGTGACGTGGGTACCCTACGTGCGTTGGTAACTACCCTTGAAGTCCACACAAGTGGTTTCTTGGGTATTTCGCACCCCGTTTTTACTTGTTTTTAGATTGTTTTTAACCCGTTTTTGATCCCCTTACTTATGGTCGAACCTGGACTAGGGCGTATGATAGCTCGAAACGAGCGTATCATTCAAAGGGTCCTAGTGTGCTTTACAGCACCATGTTCGCCTATCCAGAGCTCCTGTGGTCCTCAAAACAGTCCGTTTCCCTTGGGGGGAAGGGGCGAAAGCCTATTTGCTTGTGGAGGAAAGAGTGAGGGCTTTATCCCACATGCTCACTTTACTCCTTGGGGAGTGGGCTACATATAGGGCACAACTTCCCATAAGCTCTCACTTGAAAGAAAGCTATGAAGGCTCACTCTCCTATATATATATATGAAAAGACCGAGACCGGGGCCGGGGTCGAGGTCAATTGGGGGTTTTTCTTTTCAAAAATTTTTTCTCCAAATGAAAAATCTTTCCTCTCCACACGTTTGGTTTTTTTCTTTTTAAAAAAATTTATTTTTTATTTTATTTATTTTATTTTTTTTCAAAATTAATTTTTTCCTTTTTTCTTTTTTTTTGTTTAGGATAAGTTTTCTAGGGTTTCTATCTAGGGTTCAGCCTTGGCCGCGGT
>NC_141090.1:44133598-44143598 GCF_041138505.1 Cibotium barometz
TACCTACTCTTGTCACTCCGTAGTTACCAACCCTTTAATGGAAACCCAAAGTAGCCTCCACCACCAATACTGCACAGAACAAAGGAAAGCAAGAGCTTCACGATGACCCCTTGCCCCCCCAACAGCAGCCCACAATCCATACCAAAGATATACCCTCCATGTCGACTACTCCCCCACCCAGGTCGTCATTGTCAAGCTACCTCAAAGTACTCCCAATCAATCGTTAACCTCTCCATTCTCAGGTACTCCCTCGTTACCAGCCTCTAAACTTCCCAAGGAAATCCCAACCTGGTTATCATCACCTGATTAGAACCGTCTCCTCCATTTGGCAAATTAGGCACAATCAGTACAAAACCCACGATGGGGTGCTAGCAACATAGCCTGTCCCTACATTGACAAAAAGCATCGCAATGCGAGCAACCCCCTTGACAATGTGGTGGCGGCTACCATCAACCACGTTCTGCTCATCCCATCATGTTCGATCTCATGGGCGAGCAGCTAGCCTGGCGGCAAGACCTTTCTTGCTGAAGTCATACATATGGGAACAATACTGCAAGGCACCTTGCCCACTTCGGATAAATCTTGAATACCTACTAATTTGACAAGGATGGGCCTAGAATCTTTTCCAACCACGAGTAGAAAACAAAGAATCCGAAGTTTTTCTTCAACTTCCCATGTCTCTGATTCCCCAGCACTTGTGCACTGAATCTAGCATGTTAAAGAGCGCATCCACAAATTCATCAGAAGATATGATCATGCACCATATCCGATAGAGGTTGCCACCATTAGATTCTTCAGTATGATCATCATGCTACTGGAGACGTTCCCAGAATGGAACCACTATCATGAAGGCACTCAAGGCTTGGCTTTCAACATTAATAAAGGGCTAACACTGAAGCAGATCTTTGGCTACTACAAGCACATTCAGTGGACGCCTGCGTGGTGCCTCCAAACATTTGAAGACACGATAGAGACATCTTTTTGGACAAGCTATCGTGTATTCCATTGACCCCCCCCACATCCTACCTTATGCCGTGACTTTTTATGGACCTATTTTTATGGACCTATCGTGAATATTTAAGGAGAAGGACAAAAGCTTGATGGTACTCTTCAATTGTCCGGCTATCCTGCTTTAATTCCAAGAATTCATTCATTTTAGTTTCAAGGAAGCCCGGAGGACAAAACCTCTTTTTGAGGTAAGCTTTAAGATTGGTCCAGGTCTGGGTATTCCGGTCGAGACGGTTAGTCTCGTAGTGATTCCTCTAGGTGACCCTGGCCGTTTCCACAATCTTGAACCTGGGGAGAGCCATCTTGCTTCTCTCATTGTAGTCAAAGTATTCCTCCATTGCCTCAATCCACTTTTCCACTACTTCACCTAAATGTTCCCCTTCACCCTTGAAGGGACTAGGTTGGGATCTGTGAAGGGTTTTTCGAACATCTGGATATAACTCTTTGTCATCCGGTTAGAGGATCCAGTTGCCTTGCACGGGCCGCATGCCTCATGATTCTGACAAAATGAGATTTTCGTTAACTTAACTTTGACAACATATTTATGATTATTTAATTTTTACGGTTTATTCTTTAAACAGATAATTATTTCATCATACTTCATGAAACAAGATTTACTCTGATAATTTTATTAACCATATTCACAATCATGAAAATAATTTAGACCTTTTTTTTAAACAAAACATCGTTTATTATCAAAAGTTTGAGATATATACATAGAGCATCACGGCTCCCCAAAATCACTATCATCTCAATCGTATACGCATAAAGAAGTGAAACTGTGAAGGAGACAAGCCATGGTACACATGATTCATTATACAAAGAGGTGCTATAATTCTATTTCTAGGGATAAAGCGGCTAAGAAGCCTAAAAACTCGGCATGAAGTTCTGAAGTTCCTGGGTGAATGATCAAAGAGTTGCACATGCTGAACAAGCCCTAGCCTTATCAGAATCATGGCTAAGGAAATATTCTGCATGAGCCTTTGACGCTGACTTGTACTGACATTAATACATCGTCCTACACAAAACCACATATACCGATGTCACTCAAGAGGATCAGGAAAGTAAAGACTCTCAAAATGACGTGCGAGTCTCACTCTGCTTACTCGGGTCATAGCAAAGTTGATGAGGTGCTGAAATGCAAAGGCTATCATATCCTAACTTTGGGAGAGTTCAGGAATGCCAGATAGATTTGAGGTATCCATCTATAAATTTTCAATTCAATTTATGAGTTTTCAATTTTTGAAGTTCATTCAACACAATATAAACAAGTGAAAACATTATTTCCCAGATTTACTTTAAAAATTTAAGCAATTTGCTGTTACGTAGATTATAACAGCGCTCTGATATCAACTGCTGTTACGTAGATTATAATAGCGCTCTGATACAAACTGCTGTGAGATCCCACTACTCCCTCCGCGCACTGGATTCTTGGATGGTAGCAGTGGAAGTAGATTCCTCTTGTGCGGGGCAGGGTTTCTCACTCGGGGCCTTGCCCTCGAATGTCCAGGCACACGAGACTAAGCTGGTGGTCATTCCAAAAACCAAAACCGGGAAAATTCCCATGCCTGGAAAGCGGGGACGATTTCACCATTTTTTTCCTTAACGAATTTTTCTAACGAGGTCAAGATAATGAACTAACCTTCATCTGATTAAATCGGATAGAAGGGAATCTATTACAGACTTAACTTGAATGAATCAACGCTTTTTTCCTAATTGAATCAGGCACAGCCGCCGTTGTTGATCATTTCATTAGAGAAGTCTTCAGGCTTAATTAACTACTCAAGTTCTAAGCGTAATCCTATTAATCAATTTTATTCGTTAAAACAGCCTAACCCCATCCGGCCCCATGGGTTAGCCCCCCACCACCCAACCACTGGAATAGTAGAACCAGATAAGCACTCACCCATCCATAATTGAAAGCCTTTCTTAACTTTTGCTTTAGAATAGAGATACTCACACAGTCCTCTTTAAACTTAAATTTATAAAACAATCCATTAACAAACAATTACTGGTTACAGATGTCATAACTCAAAATTTCCATTCAATCCTTGTTTCTCACAAAACACAATCACTTTGGACTCTCCGTTGAGACCAGCGGGTTAGCAACGAGATCCAGTAATAGATTACAATAATTTTCCCGTCATCATCCATATATACATCTTCCACGACATACGCATGGGTGTCCTAAGCACCGCTAGCCCCTGCATCACCTGGTCAGAACCTTTCAGGATTTTCCTTAGGTGTCTTGGCACTTCACTCAGGGACCACTTCATCGGCCCTCGCCCATCGTATCAGAAGCACACCATTTTACACCATACCCAGGCTGGTCAAGACTTGGGCAAGTTTTTGCTACGTGAGCCGTCCTTTGAACACTTCCTCGCCAGCTGTTTGCAATCGAACTTCCCTTAGAAAAACACATATACCAAATGCTCCCTCCAGCATTCTGGCGTAAGACAGTCCTTTAAGAAAACAGGGTTTCTATGCAAGTTTTGAGTTTTGATTTTCTTTTGAATACAATGGATATATCTTAATTCCGTATCCCAAGACTTCTAGATCACAGGTCTGGATTCCCAAACAGAATTTCTCGAATTCAGTAATCTTAATCCTCAGATTTTCTTTTGAATACAATGGATATATCTTAATTCCGTATCCCAAGACTTTTAGATCACAGGTCTGGATTCCCAAACAGAATTCCTCGAATTCAGCAATCTTGATCCTCAGATCAAAATCAAAGGTCTCAACTTAGTTTCAGATTCGGTGGGTGATTTGAGTGTAGATTACTGAGCTGGTCACATCGTCTATTCTTGAAATGGATGAAGGAGTTATGTCTTGGTCATAGTCTGATTCAGGTTTTTAGACTGGAAAGGTTCTCTCTGAACTATCTTTATCGAAGGGTAATATTTCAATTACTACTTTACTGAATTTCATTCATTGAGTATTTTGCTTAACTGAATTCAAAACTAATCATGAATTCCTATGAGAAATAAATTACTCATTTATCTAAAATTCTGATTTTGATAGTTTTTCTGAATTTTCTCATTACCATCCTAGAGAATATGAAACGGTAAAATTTTCTTTCACAGAATATTTACTTAATTCAATTACCCATATTCATGGGATATAAATAAAGGATTAAAGAGAACTCTTGTTTTGATGTAAAAATTTTTGTATGCATCTATTTATGCATGAAATCCAACTTCTATGGATTAACACTTTTATATAAAAGAAAAATCCTTTTATGGATCTATTCATGCATAAAATCAATATTAGTGAAAGTAACACTTTTACAATAAAAAAAATCTTTTATGCATAAAAATCCATTTTAATGAGAGTAACACTTTTATAATAAAAATATTCTTTTATGCATCTATTTATGCATAGAATCCAATTTGATGAAAGTAACACTTCTATAATAAAAAAATTTCTTTTATGCATCTATTTATGCATAAAAATCCATTTTTATGAAATTAACACTTTTATGATTAAAAAAATATTCTTTTATGCATCTATCTATGCATAAAAATCCATTTTGATGAAAGTAACACTTTTATAATTTAAAAGAATATTCTTTTATGCATCTATTTATGCATAAAAATCTATTTTACTGAAATTAACACTAAAAAATATTCTTTTGTGCATCTATCTATGCATAAAAATCCATTTTGATGAAAGTAACACTTTTATAATAAGAAAAAATATTCTTTTATGCATCTATCTATGCATAAAAATCCATTTTGATGAAAGTAACACTTTTATAATAAGAAAAAATATTCTTTTATGCATCTATTTATGCATAAAAATCCATTTTGATGAAATTAACACTTTTATACTAAAAAATATTCTTTTATGCATCTATCTATGCATAAAAATCCATTTTGATGAAAGTAATACTTTTATAATTAAAAAATATTCTTTTATGTATCTATCTATGCATAAAAATCCATTTTGATGAAAGTAACACTTTTATAATAAAAAATATTCTTTTTATGCATCTATCTATGCGTATAAATCTATTTTGATGAAATTAACACTTTTGTAATAAAAATAATAATCAATATGCATTTTTCTATGCATAGGATTTAATTCTATGATGAAAATCACTCTTTTATGATAAAAAAATAATCAATATGCATCTTTCTATGCATAGAACTTAATTCTAAAATCACTCTTTTATAATAAAAAAATAATCAATATGCATCTTTCTATGCATAGAACTTAATTCTATTGAAAATCACTCTTTTATAATAAAAATAATCAATATGCATCTTTATATGCATGAATGAAAATGACACTTTTAGAATACGCAAACGATGGGGATTACTTTTTTGATTAATAAAAGATGAAATTTATTTCACAAATTTTTAGAAAATTTTGCCATAACCTCCTTTATATGGCTAACCATTTTTCATTTTTTCTATCCTTAATCTACTTGGGAATTATCCCTAATTGGTTTAAAGCATTCTAAACTAATCAATTTTCACTTTTAAGAGAGAAATAATATGAAAAGATTAATGCCAACAATTAGATCACTTAACTAGGATAAAGAAGGGCTAGTTTTAAGAATGAGAGAGGGGGAAAGCCTTTCCAAGAAGGCATAGCATCTATTTATCATTTTAAGATAACAAACAATTTAGAAAACCATTAAAAGAATAAGAAAATGTAAGATTTCTTACTTACATGAAATTATGGGAGCTTTCCTTTGGCTTGATGGTTTGAGGGATCTACTCTTGTTTGCAACAAGAGTGGTCATCAATTCTTTAGAAGAGAGAATGGTCAAAAACTAGTGAATTATTAAGAAATTCATAGTTCTTGGCTCTTGGGAGGAGTAGAGCAACAGTGCATAAAACACTATTAAGCTTCAACAAAGGGGGAGGCTTCTATTTATAGGAAAAAGTGGGCTCCTAACCAAGCAAACTGATTCTAGAATTTTTCAGATCAGTTTGGTCAATTTTTGATCATTTTTAGGTCAATTTAGCTTACTTTTTGGAACTAGACTTGAATTAGGAGAGAGAAGAGATGAATTATCTCAATTTTTGATAATTTTAAACTCCACCACACATGTGAAGTAGGCGCCTCCTTCATGAGGGGGGAATCCCCATTGTGAGGTGTCAAAAATCCATTTTTTTAGTAATTCCTTTGGTCCTTAGTCCACTCTTCATCTTATGTGAGTATTTACTCATTTTTGGGGGGTATTTTCTTTATTTCTTTTATTTCTCTCCTCCACACATTTGGATGAATCTGATTGGCTCCTCAAAATCTTAATTTAAAATTTTTCGAAAATCTGGACCCCTAGGGGTCAAGGCCTCTTGAACAGATTATACTTGATTTCTAATGCACCTTCTGAAAATCTTTTTGAACTTCTATTTCGGGGGAACTTATTTTAATAAGAAGAGATATTTTTCCATCCAAAAATATTCAAAATCTGAATAATCTCTCTCTAGAATATTTTCTCTCTCTAGGCTAAAACAGGCAAAAACAAGATCTTTTGTATTTCTGAAGAGGGGATTGATTACAGGGGAAGATACTCGACATCTTGAGAGGCTGGGGAGGAATCTTACTTACAGAGGAAGAGATCGAGCTCATAGCTCTACTCATAGAATTCCAGTCTTGGAAGTACACGGATATGAAGGGTTTACCTCTCGAAGTAGTCAAGCACACCATTCCGATGGTCGATGGAGGAGACAGGTCAAACAAAGGGCTTACTATATGAACCCAAAGTATTCCAAGATGGTCTAGGAAGAAATTGATAAACTTATTGACACCGGATTCATCTACGAAATAGAGCACACAGAACGGGTATCACCCATAGTGATAGTGCCCAAAAAGAATGGGAAGGTAAGAGTGTGCGTGGACCTCAAAAAGTCAACGTCACCACCATACGGGATCATTATCTTTTACCCTTTATGAAGCACATGCTTGAACGAGTTAGAGGAAATGAATACTACAACTTCCTTGATGGATTCTCTAGCTACAATCAAGTGTTGATAGACCCCAAGGATCAACACAAAACAGCCTTTGCTATAGAATGGGGAACTCACAAATACCGCGTGTCATACCTTTTGGGCTGACCAATGCCCCCGGTGCCTTCCAATGACTAATGTGCATAGCCTACAAAGAATATCTTTAGAAATTCCTTGAGGTCTTTATGGATGACCTCTGTGTCAACTCCTCATACAAGGAACACCTTAACTATTTGCGTAAGGCACTAGAAAGATGTAGGTTGTACCTGCATTTCATTGAACCCACTCAAATGCCAGTTTTATTAGGCATGGAGTTATCTTGGAACACATTGTCTCCTGACAGGGAATCTCCACGCACGGTAGCAAGGTGCGGCTCATCCTTGAGCTTCCCCCACCACTAATTTTAAGGGAGTCTAGCATTTCATGGGACATGTTAGCTATTATCGGCGTTTCATTTTTATGTATGCTAATATAGCTCGACCCCTTTATAGAATCTTGATCCTTTTTGAGTGGACAAAGGAATGCCAACAGGCTTATACCACCTCATCAAGAAAGCCTTGGCAAGTGCTCCTATTCTAAGGTCCCCCAACTGGGACATTATCTTTCATGTCCACATCGACACTTCCGCCTTTGCTGTTGGATGTGTGTGCTGGCCCAACTTGGTGAACATAAAATGGATTTTCCCCATAAGCTTTGCTAGCTGCCAATGAAATGACACCAAAAGAAATTATACCACGACTAAAAGGGAAGGGTTGGACATGGTTTACACCATTAAGAAGTTTTTCCATTAGCTTCCAACAACCAAATTTATCTTCTTCGTAGACCATCAAGCTCTTCTATACCTTGGTAAACAAACCCTGTAATAACAGGAAGAATCACCATGTGGTTACTGGATCTTGCTTGATTTTGACTTCGGTGTCACAGTGTGGAAGGGATCACAACATGTCTTGGCAGACCACATGTCGAGAATCCCCAATGGCGAGCCACCTATGGGAGTTGATGATGATTTACCAGATGCTGTCCTATTCCAATTATGTTTAATCCTGAAATGGGCCGAGGAAGTAGCACACTTTCTAGCTAATGGATTACTAGTTGACCCCCTCCTAAACAAGGACCGTGCGTGATGCCTCATTAAACAAGTGGATCTCTACCAACTCATTGCAAGTCAACTCTACCGGCGGTAGGGGAAAGACAAGGTTATCAGATGTTGTGTCCCCATGAAGACAAATATGTCTTCCTTCTAGAACAGGGCTCACTTTGTCTATGTTGGTGGGGGGAACTTAGCAGGAGATATCATTGCATGATGCAAAGATTTCACAGCCAGGTTATGGTGGCCCACCTTACTGGTTGACATAACGGAATACATCAAGTGATGTGATGAGTGCCAACGAGCGGCAATCCCCCGCTCTTTAAGGACAGGCATGCCCCTAAACCTTGTAGTGTCCTTGCAACCATTCAAAAAGTGGGGCATTGATTTCATTGGGCCCATTAGTCTCGTAGCCACCACAGATACACTCTCAAGCTCGATATATAATCGCTGCCATAGACTATTGCACCAAATGGGTCGAAGTTTTGGGTACTAATTTCTTTGCTCCACTATCATCTCTGTGAGCTTCCATTTCAGCTCCAAATGAGTTGTGTGTGCAACTCCTCTTGTTGTACCTTCTCATGCTGTTGGCTCTCATATGAGCTTCAAAACTCCATAGCATCTCCCGTTGCTACTTTTGCCTCTCCAAGACCTCCAAGTTGAGGTCTTCCATGACCATTGACATGGCCTTCATGGCCTCCAAATCAGCATGCTTTTCCTTCAATGCATGCATCCATTCAAGGGTGCTTCTTCACATGGTCTCTCAAATGAAACCATAGGTGCATAAACATGTGGAAACTGCCAAGGTTTCCATCCCCTTCTTTGCTCTCCTTCATTGAGCAAACATTCACAAGTGCATCCTCTTCTTGATGCACACACATGTGAACTCCATTGTTGAGTTCACCATCTCACTTGCCATCATCTTGACAAGCATGCACCTCCACACAAGATTCATGGGATACACAAATCCCATACATAACAACCCTTCATAGAGCATTCTTCCATGCTCAAACACAAAACTTTGAGGCAAAACTTCACAAAACCAACCTTCTTGAGGCATAATCAGCAGCATATCTTCTCTTGGCAGCTTCTCCTTGATGATGATGAAGACTCCATAGCCTTCATAATGCTGAAATCTCCATTTTCAGCTTCCTTGATGAGCAAGCTCTCCATGTTGCAAAACTCCATTTGCAACTCTCTTGGACAGCTTCTATGCAACCTCCTTGTTGCAAATCTCCTCTCAAATCCTCACAAATGCAAATGCAAATGATAATATGAGTGTGCATAATTTTTTTTCTCATAATAATTGAAAATAATGCTTAATCAAACAAACACACAAACAAGCTAATATACATAATAATCACCATGACCAAGAGCCCATTCGGCTCTGATACCATGTTAACAATCTAGAAATGGGATTGATCATGGTGAAGGACATAGATTAAGCATAAGATAATTAAGGTGGATTAAACCACACTAAAAACTCCATGAGAGAGAGAGGGAGATTGCACACTCAACAATAGCTCTATTGCATATCTCAAGTGAACCATATAAGATATAGGCTTTCTAGCCTTATCCCACTTTACATGTCATCATCCATGTGGCACTCCCTTTTCCACTTCTTTTGGTCAACACTCACACACCATTCAATATTACATGTGGCATTCCTATCTCAGCACAATATCTTGCACCTTTAGGGTGCTTTCCCACATACACACAACACCGCGATTACATCTCTCAACACCCCCTCTTAATCGAGGTGTTCCACAACTCACCCATCATCCATCACCCATATCAATGTAGCATTGCACAAACGCAATCGCTACCTCTCAACACCTACAAGGCTGCTACCTATGTGACACCCTTCAGTTTGACCTATGGTACTGAAGCAGTTATGCTAGTGGAGTTCTTGGTCCCAAGCTTACGCATTGTTGTACAAGAA